>NW_022196379.1:0-15754 GCF_008641045.1 Pistacia vera
ATAAAATTTGACTCCATAATAGCACTAAATTTACCATTTGTGAACGGCCATTTAAGGTCGAAATCAGAGGGAAACAGGTTTCGGATGGCCGTTGGACGTCGTGAGGATGCCGACTTGCACACGTCGTGGTGGTGCACCGTAATCTTCTGACGGACGACCATTTAACATCGGAACCTTAGGCAAACCGGTTTGGGATGGCCGCTGGACGCTGTGGGAACGGGTTGTGATTAAAGATTGAGCTGCCTGGGTTTTCAAAATTTAGAGGATGTTTTTGGGGAAAAATTTTTACAGTTTCTTTGTTTTAGGAGATTTGAAATCGATTTAAGGTTTCATTTAGGGAAATTAAGGTTTGAAATTATGGGTTTTTCGCATAATTTTTTTTTTTTTTTTTTTATTTAGGAGGGAAATGACTTGACATCTTGATGATGTGACAGTTGAGGTGGTGTCATATCATGAAGTTAAAGAATAGTATAAAAATGTGATGTAAATATAATATTATCTAATGTGAAATTTTGTTATAACACAATTTTTTATATAATAATATTAGATATACAAAAATTTATGTATAAAATAATATAACATAATTTTTATTCATTTTTTACCACATTATTCTTCCTCCAACCACAAAACATGGACAAATTAATTAAAGTTAGCATAGAGATGACTCAAGTGGCGAATGCTAAGGCGCCTACTATAAACGAGAGAAGGACTTTGATAAAGTCATATAAAAATTAATAATGCCATAAAAAAGGTTAGGTTCATTTTAGAATATTAAACATGAGATAGATATTAAGGTTAATACCACTTGTACCCCTTGAAACATCATAAACTGATGAAGGGCTTTGGAAATCGACTTTTACTTCTTTTATAAACAGTTCGTGTAAGGGTAGGAATTCGGTTTAGAAAAGAATTCTAAGAATATAGGAAAGGAAAGTAGACGAAGAAGAAGATGGTGGGGCAGAAAGAAGAAAAGGAGGGGAAAAAGATAGAAAAAAGTAAAGAAGGAGGGGGGAGAAAAATAATGAAGGAAATAAGGAGAGAATGAAAAGACTATCTTACCTTTATTCGTTTAACAAAATTTGGATGGTGTATAAGGGGTTTTTGGAGATAAATTAATTAAAAATTCAATAGTAAACCGAAAACTTTGACTTTTGAAAACCATAAAATGAAAATTTGATTTTTATTCAAATAAAAGATATAGAAATAAAAAAAAAAAAAAAGCATTTTAAGTTTTAACATCAAAAGATTTTACAAAGGAATAACCTTGGAAAATATCACAAAATTGATAGTACGGTTTTAGAAGGTAATTAAAGACAGAAAATAAGGTTTTATTGACAGAAAGAAAAGAAAAAAAATATAAAATTTCATTTTAGAATTCATTCGAGGATATTAATGAGATAATAACTTGAATTAATCATCTGAATATTTCAAACTAATTTTTATGAATAAAAGACAATTTCATAGTAAATAAAGCTTAATAAAATAATTAGTTTAAAACACAAGCTTCTCGTAAAAGTGGGATTTTAATGACTTCTAAAATAAATAAAATTTTATGGAATGAAACCCCTTAACTCCCCCGAAAATATAAGTATTTAAAAGAATTATAAATAAAAATAGAGAGAAAATAAAAAGAGAACACATGTTCGTAAAAACAATTAAAAAGGTAATATATATACAGTAAAACCTCTCTATAGTCATAATGTTGGGACCAACTAAATTTATTACTATAAGAAGGTTATAACTTAATAGATGTGTAGTTATAAGAATTATTGTTTTGATTTCTTATTTTATAATTCATGTTTTAGTAGTATTAGGATTTTAATTTATTGTTTTAGTAGTATTATGATAGTATGAAAATAGATATCAAAAAGTCATAATAAAATTGAGTGATCAGATTTGATAATTTCACTACACTAATCAAATGAATATTAATATCTTCTTTTATCATTCAAATGAGCAAAAACTTGTATATACTTTAACTAAAGAAAAAATCATTACTAGAATTAGACAAAAAGAGGAAGGAGATAATCTTGAGGATGAATATAGTACGGAAATACCAAAAGTTTCGTGCCAAGAAGCTCCAAACATGCTTGAGAGTTAGAAATATTTTGGCTTCAACAAGAAGGTGTCTATGTTGGCGACTTATTACATACCTGCAAGATAAAAAATATAGTAACAACTCTAAAGCATAAATCATTGTCTCAAACAACTTTAGATAAATATTTTATTTCATCTTAAACATTTAATGTAATATAATATATATTTTTTTATAATAAACATATAATTATTATTATGTAGAAGCAAGTTCCTTAAGACGAGACTTGGAAAAACTATAACTTATTACAGTGTAAAATTTATTCTTATTTATAACTAATCCAAGTTAATACCAGTATTTTTTATGATTATATGGAGGTTATTCTTATATAGAGTATCACTATAAAGAGGTTCTACTATATATATAATCAAGAAATTAAAAGGTAAAAACCGAAACCTAACATTTTATATTTGTTTAATTTTTTTTCTATGTTCTTTGGTTAAAAGAATGAGTTTTTTTTTTTTTTTTTTTTTTTTTTTTTTTAAAGACTTTGATAATGGTTCTAAAAAGATGTGAAAACAATATAAAAAAAACTTGTCAAATTCCTTGTTAAAAAAAGTTTAATAATTTTCACCGACAATTAATTTTTGTATATTTTGAAACCATGTCAATATCATAATCGTTCTTAGGAAGAATTAAAATACAAATTCAAATATCGTATATCAAAGCAACAAAATTTGGAGGGAGAAAATATTATATTGATAAAATACGAAGAATTAAATATGAAATTTATTTCTCTACATATTCAAATATACCGTGTGAATAGTGAGATTTCCTTTTTCCTAATAGTAGAATTGTACTTTCGCTGGCTAGTATAATGAGTAAATAATGTAATTTGACTGAATTAAATTTTGGAATTTTTTAAAATAATAAAACAAATCTTCATGATGGTTGCCGAATTTGTAACCTATTATAATATTAATCTAGAATTGTTGGTCAATTAATAGAATTCCTAAAATCAAGGAGTAGTGTATTGATATAACTATAGACTATAAATACTTTTATAAATATAAGGACAAATTAATAAAATAGATGTACGAATACTTTTATTTAGATTTGATTATTTTGGAAAATAAACAAATCATTTTCCTTAAAGATATTAAGATTAAACGAGAACAGAATCTAAATTAAAAAAAAAAAAAAAAAAAAAAAAAAAACCTTATATTCTAAATAAAATAGGTAATAAGGTTAAAATGGTAAATAATGAATGTGATAGTAGCCTTTGAAGAATTGGATTCGATCTTTGTAATTGTAACGCAAGCACTTAGATCATGAGCCACGTCAGAAAACAAATACCATTTGCCTGAGATCGACACGACACCGTATTCTCCTGCTATATATTTGGAGAAGGTTGAGCTGGAGCTAAGATTCAAATTATCAAAATCAGATGGCAAACTCTACACCTGTAGCAGCTTACAACATCCCAGAAGTGAAACTGAGTTCGTCCACCACTGACCGGAAGATGCCAGTAATCGGACTAGGGACGGCAGCTGACAACCTTGATGAAAAAGCCATGAAACTTGCTGTCCTAGAAGCCATCAAGCTCGGCTACAGACACTTCGACACAGCTTCACTCTACGGGTCCGAGAAGGCTCTAGGAGAAGCAATTTCTGAAGCACTTAAACTTGGCCTAGTTAATTCTCGTGAAGAACTATTCATCACTACCAAGCTTTGGAGCACAGAGGCTCATCGTGATCTTGTTATCCCATCTTTACACAAGTCTCTTAGGTATGATTTTTACTTAATCAAAGCGCATATATAATCGCAAATTAAGAGTTGTTACACACATATTCTTAGCTCATATTTATGATTTCTTATTTGTGATTCAAGCATATAATCCATGCTTAGTAAATGTTTTGGTTATTGCTTTCGAAATTAAAGTGTAATCCTAGAGATATTATTTACTCGTATGATTCCACTTTAGAATTCTCTAGAATACAGGTGATAAAAAAACAGAGGAAAACAAAAAGTGGGACTCACATTTTTGACGTTTATGAAAGCTCTAGAGAGGAGAAAAGGACGCAAAAAGCCTAGATAAATTTGAGATTTCTTATTAACTGGTCGGTGTTATTGTTCAATAATCAATATTGCCGGCTTAATAGCAATGTTTATGGAGACAGGATACCCACATATATCTTCCAGCATCATCACTTATCTAGGTTAATGATGATTGAGGCTAATGTTACATTTTGGAGGTGCTTTTATTGGAAATATTTTTGGCTGTTAATGAAAGAAAAAAATTTTACGGCGTCAAAAGCATTCCCAAAGGGAGAATAAACACCACTGAAATTCAAATCATCAAAAAGAGGAAGAAGTAGAACAAAACAATGGTTATTTAACACTCCAATTCTAATCAATCTAAGTTTGTTGGTGATATATGAGCAGGAATCTTCAGATGGCATACGTTGACCTCTATCTCATTCACTGGCCCATTAGTGCGAAACCAAGTGACAAGAAACACCCAATACCTGAAGAGGATCTTCTACCAATGGACTACAAAGCTGTTTGGGAATCCATGGAAGAGTGCCAGAGGCTTGGCCTCACTAAGTCCATTGGTGTCAGCAACTTTTCTAGCAAGAAGCTTGAGACCATACTCTCCTTGGCTACCATCCCTCCTTCAGTCAATCAAGTGAGTTTTCTCAAATTTTCTTCTTTTTTACCACATTTTCTGTACAGATAATAATAGTCATTTGAATTTGATAATTTGTTTAGGTGGAGATGAACCTCGTATGGCAACAGAGGAAGCTCATAGAATATTGCAAGGCCAACAATATAATAATAACTGCCTATTCCCCTTTGGGAGCTAAAGGGGCCAGTTGGGGCACTAATCGAGTTTTGGAGGATGAAGCATTGAAACAGATTGCAAATGCCCATGGAAAGACTGTTGCTCAGGTTCCATTAAATAGTTTTCATTTATAATCGGAGCGAAGTTTTTTTTCTTTTTTTTCTTTTAACTAGTTAGTTCAATTGGTTAAATTTTTTAGGCTTGTTTAAGTACTCTTACTGCTATTGGAATTGTTCTCACCTGTACTAGAACGAGAAGAGGTCCTTTTTTTTTTAATAAAAAAAATGTATGTTAAGTGACATCTATAAATCTTTATAATCAATTATTGCTGTGTTGACGAGACTAAAATTTACTTGGGCAGGTTTGTCTTAGATGGATATTTGAGCAAGGCGCGACTTTTGTTGTCAAGAGCTTCAATAAGGAGAGGATGAAGGAGAACCTGGAGATCTTTAACTGGGCACTAAGTGGTGAGGACTATGACAAGATTAATCAAATACAACAGCATAGGTTGATATCTAAAGAGGATTTTGTTTCTCCACATGGACCATTTAAGACCCTTGAAGATCTATGGGATGAGGAGTCTTAACCTTTTATATATCAAATTTCACTGCAAATGCCATGTAACTTTAGCAAACAAGCAGCAAGAAGATGAGACTGGATGGCTGGCAGGAAGTGTCAATAAGTTTCTCAGAGTGTTGGAGGATATCTCATATCTGGGAAGAGGAAATGTTCTAATTTTATTAAATATTTCAAAATACATATGTATTATGTTGGTTTTATTGCAATTAAATAAAATGGAAGTTTTTGTTTTGTTTAATTAATTCAATGGGAGTTTATGCTTACTTATTTTTCAATATAAACAAAGGGTGAATCTTAAAATGTTGAGACAGTTTTATTTTAAAGTATATGCTAGAGAATCTTTGTTCTATAGCGGTTCTAAGGTTCGAACGCACCCTTATGGAACCAATGAATTATTATATTCTGGAAGTTAGACCGTCATCATTTTGACTTTGTTTTCATGGCCAAAGATGTGGCCGTGAAACGACCACAGATCTGCCCATGAAAAGGTCAGATCTTCGGTCATGAAACGACCATAGAAATGTTAGATCCATGACTAGAAAAGGCCTTACCAGTGTACGATCGGTTAGATCCCGTGGGTCATGCACCATTACAACGACTGACGTCGACGGCCGACTGTGGTCTTGGGTGGCTGAAGGTATTTTGTTAACTTTTAAACTTTTTTGTAATTAGGGTGTTCAAGCTAATTTCTCAAATATAGAGGGGTCGGGTAATTGTTAATTGGTAGACATTTGAGGCAATTGTGTCCGAAATGCTATTTAATTAAGGGAAACAATAGGTAAAAAAAAAAAGATTATCCGGTAATGTTTTAATCTTGGGGTGGAGGGCATCGGATTACTCTCCATATTACCAACAATAAACACTATTTGCAATAAAAGATTCTCATAATATTTTATTGCTTGCAAACCAAACATCAGAATCTTGTAAAATAAACGAAGATTACTCTCATTATCTTATATGCCCCCGATCCAAATGCACCCTAAAGAAAATGTTTTGTAGAATGCCTTGACTTCATTTGATGTAAAATTGAGAGAATCAAATTCAAGTATACACTATTTATTAAATATTTCCAAGAGAAAATGGTTCAAGCAATAGGTATTAAATAAAGATAGGCTCACAAACTTTCTCTCACAAACTTCACATGACACTTGAGTTGGTAGCCCCCACAAGAGCTGTCGCAAAATGATTTTGATTAGAAGCAAGAAAATGTCGTTTCTTCATAGGAAACAGCCGTTATGAATGGAAGAATGATCGTTCCTTGGATGAGAAATGATCGTTCCTTGGATGAGGAATAGTCGTTCGAGGAATGGTTGTTCCTTTGGATGAGAAACGACCATTCCACCTGGAGGAATGACCATTCTATGATACAATGACCATCTTTCCTAAGAAATGGCCATTCCTTTCTCATGGAATGGTCGTTCCGTATACAATGAACGGTCGTTCATTTCTAAGGAATGACCATTTTTTATACGATGAACGATCGTTCTTCCCTAAAAAATGGCCATTCATGTCTAGTCAAAACCATAAGTTAACGTAATAATGTCAACTCAATGTCACGTTGGGTTTGTGAAAAAAAGTTTATAAGATTCATTTCTCAGCATAGCATTACCCATAGCTATTTGGTAGTATTATCGTAAACATTTAAGCCCTCTTTTGTGTGGAGCACGGAACATCTCAGTGGTTGGGCAATGTGACGATATCAGAATTATGGACCAACTGATTAATCAATCCTCCTCCCATTGGGATTATCTTTTGTCTTTCAAATTAAGCTATTTTCTCTTATTGATCTATTAAATATTTTTTCACATGATCCATCTGTATATAATATAAATTACCATAAACTTTAATATTAAATATTGAATTAGTTATTATTTATTGGTAGAGTGTATATAAAGGCAACTCGATATAGTATATCCAAGATTTTCTCCCACCTACGTATATTGTTTTTTTTTATAGCATTTGGTCAACAATATATTTTCTTAGTTTTCTAAACGTCAACTATTTCATCAATCGTTTGTTCAGAGTTAGTATTCCCATAAATTGTTTCGACTTCTTCTTGAATTGTCATATTCTTCTAAAGCCAATCTTTTATCAGCCCTTTGGTTTCGTCCCAGTTTTCATGGAGAGAGCACCCTTCCAGTTTACCTGCAGCACCACTCCTCTCTCTCTTCCTCCCAATTTCATTCTCCCTGAGGACAAAAGACCGCAAATATCTCAAGTTTCCACTTTGAACTCAATTCCCATCATCGACTTGAATGACCAAATTCATGCCAGAGAAAATGGTGATTTCCCCTCTCTATTAGTGGAGAAAATATCGCGAGCCTGTCAGGAATATGGCTTCTTCCAGATTATCAACCATGGAGTCCCCCAAGAATTATGTAATAAAATGATGACTGTCATTACCCACTTCTTTGAATTGCCTTTTGAACCAAAAAAGCAATTCTTTACGACAGATTTTACCAAGCAGGTAAAGCTTTTCAACTACTACCTCAACACCCATGGCCAAGAGAAGGTTAACACGTGGAGTCAATCCTTCTCTCATCCAGGGCATCCCATAGAAGATTTGAGCCATCTTTTACCAGAAAATCCACCTCAGTATCGGTATTTAAATTAAATTAATTATAGTACTCTACCTTTCAGCTCAGCNTAAAATAATCGAAATTTCCCAGTGTTTAGTAAAGACACGTCTTAATTATGTTTCATTGCATCACGATTCACGATGTATATAAAAAACATTGATAAATTATATATTAAAACTTTATATAATATAATTTACCTATTGATTAATTATTAACCGAGTTGTGACAGTTTTAACTTTTATTCTTTATTTTTTCCTTAAAAAATATTTTTTCTAATTTTAGTATTCAGTATAATTAAAAATCAGGAGTAAAAATATTAGACTCACGATATCTTTGTTATGTGTTAGTTTATACAATCAAATTAATACATGCAATGTTATGTCACCATATTTTCGTTTGAAAGTGGCATGACTATTCGCCAAAATTTGTTAGGAGATTATTAGTTAGTACTTATATAGTTTCATAAATCAATTTAATATGAAATAATCTTAATCTTTTATGATATATATGTACAAATTTATTTATACAAATTAACATGTTTAAATATGATTAAATAATTTTAAATTGTAAATAAATTAAAGTTGTTTGAAGAAATGATTTATATAACTAATTTTAATTTGTATATAACATTACTTGTTTATCATTATATTTATTGACAACGTCATCCATAATCTAGAAATGATAACCATAAGGATGTGTTTGGTTGAGGGTTACATCGAATTATTGAGATAATATAATATTATATTACTTGATTATCATGTTTGGTTGTTAAATAATATAAGATTAAGGTAATCTTCCAATACCAATAGTAGTTATTGTTGGTAATATATGAGATAATCTGATTACTTCAATTTTCTTAAGTATTATAAGATTACATAGTAATCTTAATTTTGTTACAATTTTACCCTTCACTATTAAAATTTATAGACAATAATGCCTTTATTTTGAAATTAATATACATGAACTCTACCATTACAATTTTACCCCTAAATAATTAAAATTCTAAACAGTAATGCCCTTATTTTTAAAACAATTTATGAGCCACCCAAGAGGACTATTACAGCCAGCAACCACCACCACCACCGACGGCCAAAATCGCTGGAATGATGTTTTCTGGCCATATCAATGGTTGTGGATCGGGGATTTTTTGGGTTGGATAGCCGTCAGTATTAAGCCCGATCTGGGTTGATTTCGGCATCACCATCAACGCCAACCACCACCATCTTACTCCTCTTGTTTTCCTCTTCAAATTCCACCAAACCCCATCACCGGATCTACCCCCAATTGTCAGTGAAGCCCACTGTTTTTCTGCGATTTCCATTTTTCTTGGTGCTTTTCCGATCGCGTTTTCTACCGAAAATCACCCTCGCTTGCACAGATCGACTCCCCTTCACCTCATCTTCAAAACCCCTCAAAGAACATCTCTGTTACACTTCTTGATCGACGGTCGGCGGTGGTTTAGGCAGCCAGCAGTGGCTTGGGTGGGTGGGGGTGTTTTTGTTAAAAAATAAACTTTTATGTGGCTGGGTTGTTTTAGCAAAATTTCAAATATAGGAGAGTAAAAGAAATTAATAGTAATAATAATAATAATTATTATTATATTAATATTTTAAAAGGAAAGCAATTTAGTAATTTATATAACATACCCACCAATTAATTCATCCAAACTAAACATATTAATATAACATACCAACCAATTTATTCCAACCAACCAAACACACTTTCTTAAACATCCTCAAAGTAATAGATCTTTCTATTGATATATTCTCAGTAATATAACATTTTCTGAACCAAACGCATCCTCTCAGTAATATAACATTTTCTGAACCAAACGCACCCTAAATTGTTTTTAACATACAATATTTGTATTTAAATCTATTTATTTCTAATATTTTTTAATTTACTTTTTATATTTTGATGTATGAAATAATTAAAATTTGATAGACTAAAATACAAATAAATAACATAATTTACGTGACATCAATAGTGAAGTGTGATTAGATGGCATTTACCAATTATGGAAGTTTTGGAGGTTGCAAATAAGTACAAGTAATTAGCTGTAAACGTGAATAAGCAGAATTATATTAACGAAAAACCCATGTCCGTGAAATTGAGAGTCTAGCTTAATAGGCCTGAAATCCAACATGTAGCTAAACCTACGGCGGCATTTAGCCCCGCTTTTTTGTCTTTTACTTCATCTTCCTTTCCATACACAACCAACAGAAACAACAAGCGAAGGAGGCACATGTCAATTCCCAACCAATCAGATTTCAACTATTTCCAATCCCCGATATCCAAGGACTAGCAATTTTATTTTGGAATTGTAATTCTAGGGTTTCAAACAAAAATCAAAATTCATTGTAAAATTAATTAAATTAATTATCGATTTCCCAGGGTATGGAAGTCGAGGTGTCCAGTTCGAAACCTTTAGCGATTGATCTTGAGAGTATGGTAAAGGGAGACAAGGAGAAGGTTCGTGTCAAGAGAAAGACTTTACAGGCCGTGCTGGAGCAGTGTCAGAGAGCCCTTGAATTGCTCAGTAACGGCAGCTTTGATGAAGACGATGACGATGGAGGCGCCGATTCCGAGGAGGAGCCGAGCCGCGAAGGATCTTCGGTTTCGTGTGACGATCCAGAAGCTGATGAGGTATGAATGAAGCGTTTTGGTTTGTGAAAAATTTGAGATTTGTAGACTAGGTGAATTCTTCAATTCAGCTCGAAAATAATGTGATGCATATGGAAGCTTAATTTTGTTAGACTTTGGTGTTTCGCGTGGAGATTTAGGTTAAATTATGCTTGATTTGTAGAAATTTGAGCTGGGATATTTTATAGTTTAATTGGTTTGATTTTCTGATAAACCTTACTTGTTTGGGTAATTGTTATCAGTTCATCATAAATTCTATGCAAAGCCTGCGTGATTTTATTTATGGTGTGTTTTTCTCTTCCAAAGTATTTTTTACTTTCGATTTAAATTAATTTAAGTTTGTAGGTTATTCAGAATCTATTCATTGACTTATACATTATAGTCGAGATCAATTTCTTTTTTTCTTTCTTGTGCATGCCATGGTATGGCTGATAAACTTATGGATATGGCTCTGCTAGCTTGCAAGAAGACGTAGCTTAACATGATATGTTTCTGTCTTAGACTCAGTGGATGTTGACTCATGATATTGAATAACCTTCTTTTAAGTGTAAACTATGTTGAGGAGATATATGCTGGTGTATGATGGGGTAGAAATGTTTGTGGCTGTTTGTAAAGGGTCATTATGAATTTGATAAGTAAAATAACTTGATTTTATTTAATTTTTCTTTCATGTGTTGTGTTTTATTTTGTAATGGACATGGATCAAATTCAGAATTAAGTTAACTGTGCAAGCTGCCGACCTCATATATGTTTTAATCACAGCAAACATCTGAATCTTCCTCTGTTATATACTGTGATGCTCCCAAATTATAAATTGAGTATGCTCAGCCTTATCCTTGAAGGCCACAGATAGTCACTATTGGAGTGCCAGCTTATGTGTTAATTGTTAATAATATTGATATTAGGAAAGAAATATATAGTTCAGGTTGTGAATAAACGAAAGATTTATGATTTTACTTCGTTTAAGTTTTCATCTTTCTATGTGTTCTATAGTATTATTGACCGAATAAGTTAAGCATATATTTCTAAGTTATATATAGATTTTACATTTTGTGTCTATCTTCCCTAATGCAGCTTTGCGATCTTCTTAAATCTCGAGTTGAATGTGCCAACTTCCTTGAAAAGTTGGAGTGTGCACAGGTGTCAGCTCCGCAGAATAATGCTGGTATGCAGCCTAAGACAGTGCCTGGTAGAAGTATTATCATATGTCAATATATAATTGTTGCTATTCATTACATGCCAATTTCTTCAGCATATTGAAGTTCAAGGTTATAGAACTTTGAAAGAATTATGTTCTGCTCTTCACAACCTAACTGCATAGAACTCCTTTTTTAATTTTTGTAGCAGAAGAAGGTAGTTCATGGGACATGGTCAGTGACAATGATATTTGGGATTGTGAAAATGCTGATTTGGATGGAGAAGATTACGTTCTTGTTAGGGAAGAAGATATAGTGGATGGTATTGCATGCTTCATGGCAGCATATCTATTGTCCCTTAAACAGACCAAGGTAATCAAAGTTTCTGCCCTTCAATAAATTTTGAGGTTCTTAAAATTAAATGGATAGAGTGACAGCATATTGATCTTTGACTTACAAAAAATTTGCTTTGTACAGTTGCAATCACCTAATAGGAAAACCTAGAGTTCCTATTTCCATATTTATTCATCGATATGGCTGTCTAACATCCTAAACATGAATGCTCTTCATTGACTAAACCAGAAAGGTTTATTAGTTAGTTATTCTATACAGAACTATCAACATGAATGCTTTCTGGTCATGTCTCTCTCCCTTCTTCCCCACTCAATTTGGAAGATTTTGGCTATTGAGGCTTCTTTTAGTCTCCACAGTTCATTAACTTCTATTCTGATTTAGCTTAATTGTATGGAAAATTGGATAAAATTTTCTAACCATGCCTTCTATGGTTTATTAAACATTGTGATTGTATTTGTATATTAAATAACTAATGCTTTTATCTGGGTGCTGTTTTTATGCAGAGTATGACTCCAAATCAACTTCAAGAAGGTGAGTTTGGCTTCATCCTAGATAGGGTGCCTTGCACTTTTTTTCATACCAGTATCTTAATGATAACTTTGAGACAAAATTTTATTAATTAGCTTGCAATCTGTTGATTACAGATAAATTTTTTGCATTAACTGGTATAAGTTTGGTTGTAAGTGATTTGGAGGTCTGATGTATTATCTTGAATTATCATTTCAGCCCTTAGCAAGACTTTCTCTGTAAAGAAGAAAAAAGGGAAGCTTCGGAAAGCTTGGGATGGAAGTAAAGTCATTTACAATGTAGCTTCCTGGGGTGCAACTGCTATTGGGTAGGCTATTTAAATTTATAATTAATCCACTGGCTTTATATTGCCTGCACAATTTTTTTTCATGTTTTGTGTATAGGATGCATATGATCAGTAAAAGTGAATGATGTGTTATCTGATATGTTTCTCATACTGTTGAGGACTTTATTTTGCATGCTTCAGCATTCTTTTTCGTTATGTAAAAATATATATCAGTCCTCTCTTTAACTACGTTTTAACTAACCTCTTGTCTCCTATTGGTTTGTTGCCAACAGGATATATCAAAACCCCGTTCTTCTGAGGGTTGCCTCGAAAGCCTTCTGTACTTCATGTCATGTAATATCAAAGCTTCTCTGATATGTCTACTTTGTCGCTTGGAGAATAGTTCTGGTGCCGAGATGCACTGTTGTATTTATGCTTGTGCTGCCAGTGCAGCTTGGTGTTTCGCAATTTGTGTAACGTTAATGCCATTCTTTGGTTGTTACTTACAGATCCATTGATTTCCATGCCATAAACTAATCTTGTAAATATTTGTGCCTCGAAGCATTCTGAGTGCAATTCAAATTCATTGGCCGTGTCCTTGTAACTTATTCAGTCCTAAGCCCTACAGTTTGATTAGGTTTATATGCACATGTATTCGTTGGTATTGACGTCTGGATTACGATGATTAGAAATTTGTTACCATTTCAATAAATATCCATGTCATAATATATTTCAAATCTATATAAAAGTATACGTGTTATTGTGACTTAATAGAGTGTGAATTAGACTTTCTACTTTTCTTTAGTGAGCCTTTGTATTGGCGTTTGCAATCTAGGTAGATTTTGCCTAACATTGAACTATATTCTATTTTATATATTATGCTCGGGGTTTATATATATAATTAGCTTGGGGTTAACACAATTTGGAGTACCAATTATCCTATAATATACGAACTAAATTTTATACGGACACGTCATTTTTAATATTTGAGTAATATCATATTTATAAAGTAAATATCCTAATCTTGCATTTGGAAGGACATGATAATTGGTTGATGCACGTAAAGATGCTTGTATATAAAGTATTCTAACAATACAATATATTTCATCTCCCACGGAATTGTATCTTTATGTTATGTTATGGATGGATTATGCGTAGCCTTTAGCGTAAGTTTGGGTAGAGTATTAGGAGGTTGAAACTTGAGATCTTGGTCAACCAGAGGAGGGAGCTTAATCTTTGACGTTTGAGCTAAATAGCACAATTTGAAGGATGCCAAAATAAATAAACGATGATACTCATACTAGTTTTGTTTCAGACGACAAGTAATCAAGTGCCTTGAAAAACAGCCTCCAGTCCTGAAAGTTCTTTACGCTAGATAGGCTTCAGCCTTTGTTTTTTAGCTTTCACTCCAGAACAGTAGAGCAGGTCTTTCATTCTTTCTTTTATTATATTATTACTGTAACTTTTAAAAAATTTGGTTATTCTCTTTACAACACAGCTTCAAAAATTCAGTTATTATTGTGTACTACCCAGTTTTGGTAATAAACTTCTTAATATCTTAGATATAAGAGATTGTGTAGAATGATGGTATCATAGCCTAACTTAACTGCAACTTATCCCCCAGTCATCTTTCGCTTAGGTAAAATGCGCTCGTAATAGCAAAGTTCAGAAGAAATTGGGAAAGGAAAAGCTATCCTTATCATATTTATATTTTATATATGTATATTACAAAAATGTTCAACCTTCTGGTGCTCTATACGTTTGAATATATGCAAGTAAAACTGACGGAGAGCAGAGCAGCTGAGTCGTTTGCTCTCTTTACAAAATTGACTGAAACTTGTGAAGAACTTCATCTATTTTTCAGCAGGCCAAGGAGATCATATCATCTCGCAGCACCTTGTATCTCCACATTTTCCAAGCAAAAAGTTTTTAGTAATAGATGCCTCCACAGAAAGACTCCTAATAGTAGTATGTGTTACCCTTATGATTGGGAATATCCCTGCAAAGCATTGATCGCACTTCCGTGATAGATCTAGGGGGATCCAGGTCTTTCTCTAGTAACGCGTTTCCAAGTAGCTGCTGCATCTGCGAGGCAAATGTATCATCCAGAATCTGCAGAGCAACAGAAAGGGGTATCATATATCAGAAGGAAGGTAGTTAAAAAGAAAAATGTCAAATGAATGAAGGAAGAAGGCAGAAACTAATAAATCACACAGAAGGAAATAATTGTTTCTATGTACTAAGATTGGCTCACGCATAAGTTTTCTATAGTTTAGGCTGCAAATGCAATTAGCATCATTAATTAAATTCAGAAAACTTGTAATCATATATTCAGGTCGATTAACTTCCCAGGCAAGGCCAAGGTTCACCAGTATCAAAGTATTTGCCTATACTGCTGACTCAACATCATATCATTGTTTCATTCATTAAGTTGAAACAAAATACATAAATCATCCCCTATTCTACTTTTATACTGTTTTTCTATCAATCTCACTGCCCTTTGGTTACACAGAGGCAACCAGAGCCTTCTCCTCCCATCTGATCCTTCACATAGAAAACAAAAGCAAACAGCAGCAACCCCACAACCACAAAATGAACGATTCCTTAATTACCTATTTTGATTAAACATCATATTTATTGGCTTCCACAGCTTTTACCAAATGGCAGAAATTAAGCTTTGATAAACTATTATCAAGCCATATTTCAATCAAAGGATTCCCAAGAGTGGGGTTTTGTGGAGAATCTGGAGATCTAATGGAACAGTTGATATCTAAGTAAAATTTGAAGGGG